>NC_134495.1:34523703-34544940 GCF_040206685.1 Ascaphus truei
CAAAGACTCCCTGATGACCTCGATATTGGGGAACCCGGATTTCGCTCCAGGAATGTCTATCAATAATTGGGGGCATTGGATACAGGCGGGATATACCCGGTTAAAAGATCTGGAGGGAAGGAAATATATCAAAACATTTGAGAAGATCAAAGCAGAAAAAAATATACCAAATTCTGAATTCTTTAGGTTCCTCCAGATCAGGGCCTTTTATTATTTTTTTTGTAACTTAGATTTTATTGCATTTTTTCCAAACAAGTGATACAAAAATACGGTATACATTACATATATTCTTAGTGTTAATCTCCGCCATAGACAGTACCGTATGTCAGTTCGTGAGACATATCCCGGTTTTTCAGGCCCTACTTAACCGGGTTGTTTTGGGTGGGCTAGTAATAAAGATAATAACATAAATCACATAATACAATTAATTCAAATTGACAAAAAAAAAAAAAGAGGCAGGTAGGAAGGGGTGGGGGGGGGGTAGGGAGGGAGTAAGGGGCGGTGCGGACGAGAGAGGAGCATCCGCTCGTGCTTGGTCCCTCAGCTGCTCCTGGTAAGGCTCTTTGTGGGTTGCGTCCTCTCCAGTTTATCACCTCTGTAGGCTTTCTGTCTATTTGTCTGCGTAGTCGTCGTGAGCTGAGTTTCCACTTCTAAAGGAGAACGCACCTGCATCTATCAGAGACAGATTGTGTTCCTCTCAACCCCGGGGATATCTGTCTGCGCCAGCCAAGGCGTCTATACAGCGAGAGGATGAGGAGGGGTGAGTTAGAGGAGGAGGCGTGAGTTAGAGGATGAGGGGTGTTAGAGGATTAGGGGGGAGAGGGAGGATGAGGAGGGGGAGTGAGAGGATGAGGAGGGGGAGTGAGAGGATGAGGAGGGAGAAGTGAGAGGATGAGGAGAGGATGAGGAGGGGAGGAGTGAGAGGATGAGGAGGGGTGAGTGAGAGGATGAAGAGGGAGTGAGAGGATGAGGATGGGGAGTTAGAGGATGAGGAGGGGGGAGTGAGAGGATGAGGAGGGGGGAGTGCGAGGATGAGGAGGGGGGAGTGCGAGGATGAGGAGGGGGAGTGCGAGAATGAGGATGGGGAGTGAGAGGATGAGGAGGGGGGAGTGAGAGGATGAGGAGGGGGCAGTGAGAGGATCAGGGGCGAGTGAGAGGATGAGAAGGGGGAGTGAGAGGATGAGAAGAGGAGGAAGGGGGAGTGAGAGGATGAGGGGTAGTGAGAGGATGAGGAGGGAGTGAGAGGATGAAGAGGGGGTGAGAGGATGAGGAGGGGGAGTGAGAGGATGAGGAGGGGGTGAGAGGGTGAGAAGATGAGAGGGTGAGAAGATGAGGAGGGGGGGTGTTAGGATGAGGAGGGAGTGAGAGGATGAGGAGGGGGTGAGAAGATGAGAGGGTGAGAAGATGAGAGGGTGAGAAGATGAGGAGGGGGGGTGTGAGGATGAGGAGGGAGTGAGAGGATGAGGACAGTGAGAGAGGATGAGGATGGGTGGGTGAGAGAATGAGGAGGGGGTGTGTGAGAGGAGGATGAGGATGGGGGAGTGAGAGGAGGAGGGGGAGTGTGAGGATGAGGAGGGGGAGTGCGAGGATGAGGAGGGGGGAGTGAGAGGATGAGATGGGGGAGTGAGAGGATGAGTATGGGGAGTGAGAGGATGAGGAGAGGGGAGTGCGAGGATGAGGAGGGGGGAGTTAGAAGATGAGAAGGGGGAGTGAGAGGATGAGAAGGGGGAGTGAGAGGATGAGGGGGTGAGCATGCGAGAAGGACTTACAGAAGAGCAAAATCTAGAACAGGGGGGCGCAAACTTTTTTCCCTGTGCCCCCCTACCGACGGTCCCCTCTTTCCCGCGCCCCCCCCAACCCCCACTCACCTGCGCTCCGGCGTCATGACGTCACATTGCCATAGCAGCGTGACATCACATGACCTCACAGACTCTCCCCAAGGTGCATGCTGGGGCAGAGACGCAGAATGTGATACATCTCATTATAATCTGTGTGCCATGTAACTCCTCCCCCAACTACTCCTACTTACTCTCCCCAAGGTGCATGCTGGGACAGAGACGCAGACTGTGATACATCTCACTATAATCTGTGTGCCATGTAACTCCACCCAACACCTCCTACTGACTCTCCCCAAGGTGCATGCTGGGGCAGAAATGCAGACTGTGATACATCTCATTATAATCTGTGCACCATGTAACTCCCCCCCAACTCCTCCTACTGACTCTCCCCAATGTACAAGCTGAGGAAGATGGGGCACAATTTGGAGCAAAATGCTTAGATACATTAAATACAGTAAGTGCAGGGTTTTGCTCCAAAATTGCCTTGATACATAGACCCCAGAGAGAGAGCTTCAAATGTGTTTAAAAAGGAGAAATACTGAGCCTGGCCTTAGTAGAATCTGACAAATGACTGATTGTATCCGTGCAGGTGGTGTTATTTATTCTGTGTGACACACACAGTAACTTCTCAGCGTTTTACATGTGACATACATAAGGGGATGATACTTTGTCTTGCCATGAAGACAATGCATTTGAACCCAGTGACACAGTATGTTGATCCCACTGCTGTCAGTGGCACTGTCCATATGTGTACTTGTGTCACCCAATGTATGTAATACAATGTATCACAGCAGCTGTGATTTTTATGACTGCTACTCTAGTTAACCACTTCTCAACCACTTGAAATTAAATGTCAACAGTAGCTGATTTCTCTATTATGACATCACGAGACAGTATCATTGAGCCTCCTAGGAGATGCCAGCAGCAGTGTTCTGTAATGACATCACGGAATCGCCTTAGAGACTGAGATAAATACACAAATGTAAACTTGTTTGTGCGTGACTTGAATTAGTTCCCGAAGGAAACCGTTAGTTTTGTGGACATCTCAGAGATAGGAAAAGTGTGGCGCTGTACGGAGAGACTAATTATCTCCACCTTAACTCTGTATCATGGCAGGTGGGAAGCAATGTGACCTTTACATACCCAAAAAGAAATGGATAATATCTATATTTCTGAACTGTTTACTTTCACAATGTTTTATGGGGTACAGAACAGATAACATGACTCCTATCAATGGATGGGAGAAAGAAGACGGATGGGGGGGAGGGGGTGGGGGAGGGACGGAGGTAGACAACACCCAGGGGGGGTTAGGTACCTGGCCTTTATTGGATGTTGCTATTGCAGCTAAACGTTTGTGGATGTTCCTTAAGTTGAATGCCGCTTTGTTACATAAATTGATAACATGCAAAACTGAGTAGCTACTGTAGTGTATTGGTTTTCCCATTGACAAATAACACACAGGGACTTGTGAAACTCTTGTTGGCCTTTTATCATAATCTGCCCACTTTATCACTAATGATATCCCCACCAATAAAACCTACTTCTCTTCGTCTTCATCACTCCACCATCATTATTGTGATAAAACATGGATATCTCTCATAATTTTGCATTGTGTACAGTAGTTCTTTACACTGATTTCCATGTGTAATTAGCTTAATTCCCTTTCCCCACTGCATTGTGTTGCAGACCTTACAAGGTGAGACATGGAGAATCTTAATAATTGTTCAAAATCTTCTCCTTGACCGATACCATTACCTGTTATAAAGATCTTTAATTACGGTCATTCGCCACTGTAGTGTTACAAATATATAGAACTCTACAGTATGTAGTCCTCGCCAATACTGAAGGGATTAAGCATGTGTTTGCTTTTCTTCCTTTGTGTTATTATGTACAATGTGTTGGTATTTATGATAATTGATTATTTCTCCTTTTTGATTTTGTTACAGTGCGTCAGAACTTGCTTGGAGCCCAACATATTTCCCAGGCCAGTTTAATTACACAAGGAGCAGTTCAGCTTGCTGCTAATGAAAAAAGTGAACCACCTCTAATGTACCCAAATCAACCAGCTCGGAAGCTGAGCCACCTCTCAAAGTTACATATTGATGTGCAAAGCAACAAGGAGTTATGTGTGCCAGTGTGGAAAAGGGGTGGGTTAAAAGATATGGAGAAGAGATCTTCAGAGGTGAAGGCCCCCTCACATATTGCTCAGAAGGTTCGTAATAACGTGCTGAGTTCAGTGAAGACTGAGTGTCCGTCAAAGTCTGAGGGAGTACCAAAGTGCTCCACAGTGGAAACAAAGAAGAAAAAGATCCTTTCTTCAGCTGCAAAGGATCAAGTCCTCAAACTGCACTGCAAAAGAAGGTAAAACCAATGTCAAAGCCAGTAAATCATTCTTCTGCTCCTATACCAGGGAAGTCACCCCATGGCCCACAATCTGGTGACGAGGCTGTTCTGCTAAAAAAGAAAATGAAAGATGTTTGTCTCTTAGGTGCCCACATTTCCAATAAGGTATCTGAAAAGATGCTGCAAAGCCGTGAAGGTACAATGGATGCATATTAATCCTAAACTGAAGAAAACTCAGGAGATAGGGATCAAACATAAACAGAACAGCAATAGCAAGCAGCTAGTGAAGAATACAAAGAACCAGACCAGCGCTTGCTCAAAACTGAAAGCGCTGGCTTGTGGAACTGATAATAACCCCAAGGCTCTCAAAAGAAAAAGTGCTAATCAGCCTGGGGTGAGTTCAGAAGTCCTTGGGAAGGGCAAGAAGTCATTGGAACCTTCTGAACAAGGAAAGTTGAAAGCCCATCGCAGCAACCTCAGCCTCCAAATTATTAACTCTGTTCAAGTATTTCACCCATTGGGTAAAAAAGCAGGTCCCACAGGTCCAGAGGTACCCGCAGGATCCATTACACTTGGAAATAAGCTTGGACCAATGCAAGGAAGCCAAAGCCAGACTTCTGCTTCAGTGGTCTTTTACTGATGCGATTAAAAGGTTCATGGCCAAAAAACAGGACAGTATTTCTGGAATTAAAGGAGTCGGTATTAATGCCAGACCTAGACTTTTTAAAATATGTGAGTACACAAGACCTGACATTAAAACCAGTGAAATCAAACAACGTGGGGAAAACAAAGCTTCAGTTATAGAGAATCCCAAACACTTCCCAGTGATATCCATAGAACGGAAAGCTGCAGTGACATGCATTAAAAAGGTCAGCCAAACCACTATCCCCATTCCAGCTCCTTTCAACCAGAAGCACCAGCTTTCTAACCTGCAGCACCAGCTTTCTAACCTGCAGCTTCCTAGCAATGTACCCAGTAGAGTGGACAACTCCACTCCATCCTTCTGTCAACAGCCTCTCCAAGAGCTTGAGGTCCCCATACCTATTCCATCAGTACAGAGAGAGGAGAGAGAGGCTATGAAAAGGAAAGCACAACTGGAGAGGGAGTAAGCCTGGCAACATACCTCCAAGGGGAGGCTACAGTGCTTTGTTCAGAGGTAGAAGGATCATAACATCTCTAAACATTACGGATACCCACCATCCAGTCTTCAATCCCCCATGAGCTACTTAGGCCCTAAAAAAAAAAAAAAAAAAAACCCTGACTTATATGTAAATAAGATTTATATTTATAAGTCAGTTTGTAACATATTTTACTAAGAATATATTTAAAACTCTTCAATAAAATGTATCTATTTTTAATTGAACTCTTTATTTACTAAAGAAATTATTTACAAATGAATGAGTCCAAGGGTTATTGAAATTTTGCAAATTAACTTTAGATTACCCTCTTGATGATACGAGAGAGAGAGAGAGAGAGAGAGAGAGAGAGAGAGAGAGAGAGAGAGAGAGAGAGAGGTAAGTCGGACACCACTTATGAGAGAGAAACAGATAAATATTTAACTATATGCTTTGTCATGTTGGATGTTGGATGTATGTACTGTATGTCTTTATTTATATAGCGCCATTTATGTAGAAAGCGCTTCATCGCAGTAATATACTGCTGCGGCACAGTTTATTCGAGCATTTGCCCGTTCTGTGCCGCAGCAGTAGCCTGGCGCGCGCCCGAGAGTGACGGGCGCACGCCGAAGCAGCGGAAGAGCGCCCTCCGATCGGGGCGCTCTCCCTACCGCTGCCGGGTCCGCCGAGTCCCCCGGAACCCCCTGCCGCTGTCCCGCGATCGCGGGACACCAGGGCTCCCTCGGGGAGCCCCTGGACGCGCGTGCAGGGGGCGCACGCTCCCGATGACGCGTGACCGCGCTTTTATGACGCGCGGCACGCCGAGGGGCGGCCACTAGCAAGCCGGGAGATTTCCC
Organism: Ascaphus truei; assembly: GCF_040206685.1. Taxonomy (NCBI): domain Eukaryota; kingdom Metazoa; phylum Chordata; class Amphibia; order Anura; family Ascaphidae; genus Ascaphus; species Ascaphus truei. Next base: position 34,529,857 of record NC_134495.1, read on the forward strand.
GGCTTGCGGTACCGACCACACTTCAATAAAGTGTGTCGGTAGTGTATGTGACAATCATATAAATAATACAAATAACAGATAATGGGAATAAGTGCTTCAGACATAAAAGTAACATTTAGGAAAAGGAGTCTCTGCTCCGAAGAGCTTACAATCTAATTGGTAGGTAGAACATACAGAGACAGTAGGAGGGCGTTCTGGTAAGTGCGTCTGCAATGGGCCAAGCTTTATGTATGCGGTCAATAGTATCAGCCACGGAGCTACTCACATGCTTCTTTAAGCAGATGTGTTAGAATGTGGGTCTTAAAGGTGGATAGAGAGGGTGCTAGTCGGGTATTGAGGGGAAGGGCATTCCAGAGGTGAGGGGCAGTCAGTGAGAAAGGTTTAAGGCGAGAGAGGGCTTTAGATACAAAGGGGTAGATAGAAGACATCATTGGGCGGATCGCAAGAGTCGGGATGGTGCATAGCGAGAAATTAGAGCTGAGCTGTAAGGAGGGGCAGAAGAGTGTAAAGCTTTAAAAGTGGGGAGGAGAATTGAGTGTGAGATACGGGATTTGATAGGAAGCCAGGAGAGGGATTTCAGCAGGGGAGACGCTGAGACAGATTTAGGAAAGAGTAGAGTGATTCTGGCAGCAGCGTTTAGGATAGATTGTAGGGGAGACAGGTGAGAGGCAGTAAGACCGGACAGCAGAAGGTTCCAGTATTTGAGATGGTAGAGAATGAGGGTGTGTGTCAGAGTTTTAGTTGTCGAGCAACAGTGGAAGGGCGAAATCTTTGTAATATTGCGGAGGAAAAAACGACAGGTTTAGCTACCTTTTGAATGTGAGAGAGGAGTCTGTGACCCCCAGGGCAGCGTGCTTGGGCTACTGCATGTATAGCAGTACTTCCAACAGTAATGTGGAAGGTGGTAGTAGGGCCAGGTTTGGCACGAAATATAAGGAGTTCTGTTTTTGACATGTTAAATTTAAGTCGGCGGAGGATCATGTTGCATTGGGCTTCTCTTCCTTGTGTTTATACTGTACAATGTCACATACCCAGTAGCACTCCTTAAGACAAATATATATGGTGAGGTGGGTCTGGGGTTGAGATTACAGGGGTTTGTGTGCAGATTTAAATTGTTTGGAGGTCTGTGACTCCTCCCCGTTTCCAAACTTACTCTGCCCACCTGTAAAGCAGCAGTCCAAGCTGTCGTTTACAAAAAAATCCCTTTAATATGTGCATCAATACAATCCATCCATTGATAAGTAATTAGCTAAGTTGCGATTGATCGGTGAAGATTCGGCTCGGGGGTTCACTAAATGGTTGCCAGTGCAGCAGAAGAGGACCAAAAATGCAAAGTTCTCTGGGGGTGATCACGTGACCAGGCAGTCACTGGATACAATTGAGTTTTGCACAGCTAGGGAGAGGGCAGGGTTCAAAAAAAGGGGGTGGGGGGGAGGTTGCCAGAACCTGTTTCAGAAAAGGAAGGGGGTGTGACTTTGTAAATTGTTGCTATAGAAACAAAAAATGATTGTTACATTATGATACATTAAAATTTTAATTCAGAGTTGTTTAAAAAAAAAGTACTACTACTAGTAGCATTATACTAAAAAATAATACAGATGCACAGTAATACCCTCTATAGATATACCAAGAATTGTTATATTTATTCACTACATTAGCGGTGACCATGTCCATCAATAAAATGAACTGACATCCTATTCTTCACAGTCAGGATAAAGGTTTTTGATCTTACTGCACTCCTATTAGATCATTGTAGTGGGTGTCCTTTTTATTTGTAAGGTGCAGGCAAGAGTGCCTGGGATTTCACTTCTGACACAGTTAAACTTGGCGCTGGATATCTTCTTGCTTCCCTATTCTAAGAAAGTCTAACACCAGACATTATAGCTAAACTGTGCTGCACCTGACGATGGGAGATCCCCGAAACATTGTGCGCTTGCAATCTGCAAATAAAACAGTTTATCTGCTATAGTGTCTGGTGTATGACTTTATTAGAACAGGCGGCAAGAAGATATCCCGCTCCCACATTCTATTCTTAGTAAGGAGTTTTCCAAGCTGCCCCCGCTAGCCATTTAATACCCATTTTGATCTTTTACATCCCATAACATTCAAGACCCATTGGATCTGGTCATGACTAGCATTCTGTATGTTACCCACATGTTTAAAGAGTATCTTTTTTAATGCTACTGCATTTCCTGCTTGCACGGTGTTCAAACAACAGATGGACTTCGGCACAGGAAGCATCAACAGTCTCTGTCGCTACACAGACAGAATCACCTGAGGTCAATGAGAGAGAAGAAATAGGTGGCACTGACATAGGGTGACCAGATGTCCCGGGACAGTCCAGGTTTTTTAATCTAATGTCCCTTGCCCCGACTATCTTCTGCGATGTCCCGATTTTACCAGGAGCAGAGGGAAAAGCAGGGTCTGCCACTGCAATTTCTCCTCCAGCCATTAGGTGGCGTTATGCTGCGCAGCTCATGCAGCACCTCCTCTGACTGGCTGCAGTGTGAGTGTGTGTGTGAGTGTGAGTGTATGACATGTGGAAGGAAGGTGGAGGGGTGAGAGACAAGGCGAGGGGGGTGAAGGAGAGACATGGCGAGGGGAGGGGGTGAAAGAGAGACATAGGGAGGGGGGGAAAGGGACATGGGGAGCGGCGGTGAAGAGACATGGGGAGCAGGGGTGAAGAGACATGGGGAGCGGGTGAAAGAGACATGGGGAGGGGGGTGGAGAGACATGGGGAGTGGGTGAAGAGACATGGGGAGGGGAGGGTGAAGAGACATGGGGAGTGGGGGTGAAGAGACATGGGGAGGGGAGGATGAAGAGACATGGGGAGGGGGGTGAAGAGACATGGGGAGGGGAGGATGAAGAGACATGGGGAGTGGGTGAAGAGACATGGGGAGGGGAGGGTGAAGAGACATGGGGAGCGGGGGTGAAGAGACATGGGGAGGGGAGGATGAAGAGACATGGGGAGGGGAGTGAAGAGACATGGGGAGGGGAAGATGAAGAGACATGGGGAGTGGGTGAAGAGACATGGGGAGGGTGAAGAGACATGGGGAGCGGGGGTGAAGAGACATGGGGAGCGGGTTAAAAGAGAGACATGGGGAGGGGTGAAAGGGACATGGAAAGCGGCGGTGAAGAGACATGGGGAGCAGGGGTGAAGAGACATGGGGAGCGGGTGAAAGAGACATGGGGAGGGGGGTGGAGAGACATGGGGAGTGGGTGAAGAGACATGGGGAGGGGAGGGTGAAGAGACATGGGGAGTGGGGGTGAAGAGACATGGGGAGGGGAGGATGAAGAGACATGGGGAGGGGGGTGAAGAGACATGGGGAGGGGAGGATGAAGAGACATGGGGAGTGGGTGAAGAGACATTGGGAGGGGAGGGTGAAGAGACATGGGGAGCGGGGGTGAAGAGACATGGGGAGGGGAGGATGAAGAGACATGGGGAGGGGGGTGAAGAGACATGGGGAGCAGGGGTGAAGAGACATGGGGAGAAGGGGTGAAGAGACATGGGGAGGGGGGTGAAGAGACATGGGGAGAAGGGGTGAAGAGACATGGGGAGCAGGGGTGAAGAGACATGGGGAGGGGAGGGTGAAGAGTCATGGGGAGGGGAGGGTGAAGAGACATGGAGAGGGGGGTGAAGAGTCATGGGGAGCAGAGGTGAAGATACATGGGGAGGGGGTGAAGAGACATGGGGAGCAGGGTGAAGAGACATGGGGAGCTGGGGTGAAGAGACATGGGGAGGGGGGTGAAGAGACATGGGGAGGGGGGTGAAGAGACATGGGGAGGGGGGTGAAGAGACATGGGGAGCGGGGGTGAAGAGACATGGGGAGCGGGGGTGAAGAGACATGGGGAGCGGGGGTGAAGAGACATGGGGAGGGGGGGTGAAGAGACATGGGGAGGGGGGTGAAGAGACATGGGGAGGGGGTGAAGAGACATGGGGAGGGGGGTGAAGAGACATGGGGAGGGGGGTGAAGAGACATGGGGAGGGGAGGGTGAAGAGACATGGGGAGCAGGGGTGAAGAGACATGGGGAGTGGGGGTGAAGAGACATGGGGAGGGGAGGGTGACGAGACATGGGGAGGGGGGTGAAGAGACATGGGGAGGGGGGTGAAGAGACATGGGGAGGGGGTGAAGAGACATGGGGAGGGGGGTCAAGAGACATGGGGAGGGGTTGGTGAAGAGACATGGGGAGGGGAGGGTGAAGAGACATGGGGAGCAGGGGTGAAGAGACATGGGGAGTGGGGGTGAAGAGACATGGGGAGGGGAGGGTGACGAGACATGGGGAGGGGGGTGAAGAGACATGGGGAGGGGGGTGAAGAGATATGGGGAGGGGAGGGTGAAGAGACATGGGGAGGGGAGGGTGAAGAGACATGGGGAGGGGAGGGTGAAGAGACATGGGGAGCAGGGGTGAAGAGACATGGGGAGGGGGGTGAAGAGACATGGGTAGGGGAGGGTGAAGAGACATGGGGAGGGGAGGGTGAAGAGACATGGGAAGGGAGTGAAGAGACATGGGGAGAGGGGTGAAGAGACATGGGGAGGGGGGTGAAGAGACATGGGGAGCAGGGGTGAAGAGACATGGGGAGAAGGGGTGAAGAGACATGGGGAGGGGAGGGTGAAGAGACATGGGGAGGGGGGTGAAGAGACATGGGGAGGGGGGTGAAGAGACATGGGGAGGGGGGTGAAGAGACATGGGGAGGTGGGTGAAGAGACATGGGGAGGGGGGTGAAGAGACATGGGGAGCGGGGTGAAGAGACATGGGGAGCGGGGGTGAAGAGACATGGGGAGCGGTGGTGAAGAGACATGGAGAGCGGGGGTGAAGAGACATGGGGAGCAGGGTGAAGAGACATGGGGAGCAGGGTGAAGAGACATGGGGAGGGGGAGTGAAGAGACATGGGGAGGGGGGTGAAGAGACATGGGGATGGGGGTGAAGAGACATGGGGAGGGGCGTGAAGAGACATGGGGAGGGGGTGAAGAGACATGGGGAGGGGTTGGTGAAGAGACATGGGGAGAGGAGGGTGAAGATACATGGGGAGCAGGGGTGAAGAGACATGGGGAGGGGAGGGTGAAGAGACATGGGGAGGGGGGTGAAGAGACATGGGGAGGGGGGTGAAGAGACATGGGGAGGGGAGGGTGAAAAGACATGGGGAGGGGAGGGTGAAGAGACATGGGGAGGGGAGGGTGAAGAGACATGGGGAGGGAGGTGAAGAGACATGGGGAGGGGGGCGAAGAGACATGGGGAGGGGGGTGAAGAGACATGGGGAGGGGGGTGAAGAGACATGGGGAGGGGGGTGAAGAGACATGGGGAGGGGAGGGTGAAGAGACATGGGGAGGGGGGTGAAGAGACATGGGGAGGGGGGTGAAGAGACATGGGGAGGGGAGGGTGAAAAGACATGGGGAGGGGAGGGTGAAGAGACATGGGGAGGGGAGGGTGAAGAGACATGGGGAGGGGGGTGAAGAGACATGGGGAGGGGGGTGAAGAGACATGGGGAGGGGGGGTGAAGAGACATGGGGAGGGGGGTGAAGAGACATGGGGAGCGGGGGTGAAGAGACATGGGGAGAAGGGGTGAAGAGACATGGGGAGGGGGGTGAAGAGACATGGGGAGGGGTGAAGAGACATGGGGAGGGGGGTGAAGAGACATGGGGAGGGGGGTGAAGAGACATGGGGAGCGGGGGTGAAAGAGATATGGAAAATGGGGGGTTAAAGAGAGACTTGGGGAGGGAAGGGGGGTGAAAGAGAGACATGGGGAGGGAATGGGGGTGAAAGCGGCATGGGGGGTGAAAGAGCGACATAGGGAGGGGGGATGAAAGAGAGACATGGGAAGGGGGGATGAAAGAGAGACATGGGGAGGTGATCGAGGGACATTTAGAGGTGGGGTGATAGAGAAACACGGGGAGGGGGTGCAAGAGACATAGAGAGGGGGGTGAAAGAGAGCCATGGGGAGTGGGGTGAAAAAGAGACATGGGGAGAGGGGTGAAAGAGAGACATGGGGAGAGGGGTGAAAGAGAGACATGGGGAGGGAGGCGATAGAGAGACATGGGGGGATGAAAGAGACATGGGGAGGGGGGGTGAAAGAAAGACATGGGGAGGGAGGCAATAGAGAGACATGGGGAGGGAGGCGATAGAGAGACGTGGGGGGGGTGAAAGAGACATGGGGAGGGGGGGTGAAAGAGAGACATGGGGAGGGAGGCGATAGAGAGACATGGGGGTGGTGAAAGAGACATGGGGAGGGGGGGGTGAAAGAAAGACATGGGGGGAGTGAAAGAAAGCCATGGGGAGGGTGGGTCCATGATCCTCAGTTGCTGGAAGAGTGGGCCCGGGTGAGTAGTTTTTTCTTCTTCACAGGTCCAGGAGTTGTTGATCGGACGGCTTCTTAGGGTCAAATAAGACATGACAGACCTTATATAAGGCCTGTGACATCACATTGACTGACAAATGATACATCCACCAATCTAATTGGTGGATGTACCATGTGATGGCTTCCATTTTATTTCTTGGCAGAAATTACATCATCTTAAGTGATTGGATAATAAAGGAACTATTGGATCTCAATATAAATGTAGAAAATATGCAGGGCCAAAGCTATGACAATGCTGCAAATATGCGGGGAAAGCATAATGGAGTTCAAAGACATGTTGAACATGAATCCACGTGCGTTTTATGTACCATGTAGTTCTCATTATTTGAACCTAGTGGTTAACAACACTGCCAAACCCAATATAGGTGCCATTTAATTTTTGGGCTTAATTCAACCGTTGTATAATTTCTTCCCTAGGTCCACCAACAGGTAGATCATTCTTTTAAAATCCTTACCCAATTTAACACTAAAGAGAGTTTGTGAAACACGTTGGGAGTCTCGTATTGATGCAGTGAGACCAATACGATACCATCTGGGAGCGCTCTATGTTGCGTTAGTGTTTATTAAAGAAGATGTGACATTTAAAAGTGAACATCATGGCCCCCAGAGTAGAACTGTTGCGTACGCTCTCGCAAAATGTATTTGTGACTATAAATTCATATGTTGTGTAATATTTTGGTATGACATATTAAGTACAATCAATCCAGTGAGCAAGCAGTCTATAAACTATGACAAAAACAAGTCCAAAGACCAAATCTGGGGCTCCAAAAAAACAATCCCAACAGTAGATTTGGGGCCCTGTTTGTTTAAATCAAAAACACTACAGTAATGTCCAATCCTTTGTCTCATAAATAGAAAGGTATCCTTACCAACTCCACTTATAAATGGTGTAAATGATCAGTCTTGGGGTTTACAGTATATACATGTAGAAAAGATGGCGCCTAGCTAGGGTGACCAGATTTTGAAAATGAAAAACCGGGACACATTTTTTTTTTTTACATAACAGTTTATTTATTGTAGTACACTTATACTTTACTACCATTAGTCCTTGTTACGTGCGTGTGTGCGCGTGCGTCGGATGACCTCACTAATCGAACAAAAAAAAAAACCCAGATGTGAATGATTCTGTACCCATTAACCAGTGTCAGGACGCCCCCTCTTCACAATTTCTAAAGCAGCAATCTCGCCTGGGATCTTACCTGATCCGCAGACCCTCAAGGTACTATACTGGAGGGGAGGTGTTCCCTACCTGTCTTCCGATGTCTCCCGTGTGAAACTTGAGTCAGATCTGGAAGAAAACAGGATAGGTTACTTCGGTGTAGGTATACGGCAGTTAAGATAAGACATAGAGGGTGAGGGAGACGGGGAGGGTGAGGGTGAGGGAGACGGGGAGGGTGAGGGAGACGGGGAGGGTGAGGGAGGCGGGGAGGGTGAGGGAGGCGGGGAGGGTGAGGGAGGCGGGGAGGGTGAGGGAGGCGGGGAGGGTGAGGGAGATGGGGAGGGTGTGGGAGAGGGGGAGGGAGACGGGGAGGGTGAGGGAGACAGGGAGAGGGAGAAACACCCACTGACACACACACACTGACACACACACCCACACCCACTGACACACACACACACACTGACACACACACACCCACTGACACACACACACCCACACACACTGACACACACACACACCCACTGACACACACACACACACACACTGACACACACAGACAGCCCCACTGACACACACACACCCCCCACTGACACACCCACACACCCACTGACACACACACACACCCACTGACACACACACACCCACTGACACACACACCCACTGACACCCACACACCCACTGACACACACACACACACACTGACACACACACACACCCACTGACACCCACACACCCACTGACACACACACACCCATTGACACACACACACCCACTGACACACACACACACACACACACACACACACACACACACACACACACACACACACACACACACACACACACACACACACACACACACACACACACACACACACACACACACACACACACACACACACACACTGACACACACACACACACACACACACACTGACACCCACACACACACACACACACACCCACTGACACACACACAAACACACACACACACACACACACACACACAAACTGACACACACACAGATACACACACTGACACACACAAACACACCCACTGATACACACACACACACACACTGACACACACAAACACACACACTGACACACACTGACACATACTGATACACACACACACACACACACACACACACACACACACACACACACACACACACACACACACACACACACCTATACACGCTGATACAAACACACACATATGCTGCATCCTCGCCGTCGCCGCGCACCGCATCTACAGTACAACACAAACGGGACCAGGGAGAAAATCCGGGACATTTCCGGTACACACAGAAAACCGGTACAGCTCTCGAAAAACCGGGACTGTACCGGCAAAAGGGGGACGGGTGGTCACCCTATACATAGCTGGTTCTGCTCTGTTATTGAGCTATCACAAATCAGCTGTAAATGTTCACATGGAATGGCACCTAGTTAACTTTTTAAATCAATAACTGTAGACTTGCTAGTCGGCCAATATCATGGACTCTATCTTCAATAATAACAAAGTGGAGACTCACGGTTATCAAAGGGTGCATTAGTTCAATCCTGCTCCTGTGGGTTGCTGCAGGGCACCTTTTGGTGTGTTGTTCGCTAGGTAGATAGTACAAAGTGAAAAATGTGCGATGCACAACCGGAACGAAAAAATAAATGAACTGGAGAGAGTGTACAGTAACTACACAATTTGCTTTTAATAACTCATCTAATCAAATGACCGGCAACAAAACGCGCGCGCACACAGAGGTTTTCAAACACCTCTATGGAGCTTGGTCCCACCCCCCGTTCGCGTCACGTGTCACTCACGCGCGGCGCGCTCACGGGACGATCGTGCACCACTCCCCAGCTGTGACACAACACCCGTAACAATGCCCACCTGTCTCCTGCGCTCTGCGTCCAATCACAGTTCCCGCGAGGGCCACACCTCCGTTCCGCCTCTCACTCTCATTGCTCCAGTCCTCCTATTTAATCTCTGCTTGCTCAGTTACACATTGCTGAGCATAGACCATAGTAGCCTTGTGTTCCTACATTCCTGCTTTGCCTTGCGCCTTGCCTCTCTTGCTTTCAGTTTGACCTCATGTGTACCGACCCGGCTAGACTCTTCGACCCTCTCTGTATGATGACCTCAGCTTGCCCTGAACTACCTGCATCTCTCCATCCCTGACCACGGATATAGGACATTCTTCTAACCCACTAGCCCCAACCCTCGACCTCGGCACAACGGACATCTACCATTCTACCGGCTCCTCCCCACGACCGCGGCAAGTATCTGGACTACCCTCTCTCTCCAACCCCGACCCGGCTACGCTGACAATCCAGGCGTGCCCCCAATGCTGCGGGTGCGCAGTTTCTACTTTCCCACCTCAGTACCGGGGGTCCGCCTTGTCCGTGGTGAGCGCAAGCGTTACAATTAGAGAGGGTTGGGGTTCCTTACAAACGCATCTGATCTCAGACGCGCTATTAGAGAGAGTTGGGGTTCCTTACAAAGCATCTAATCTCAGACGCGCTATTAGAGAGGGTTGGGTTCCTCAGAATTTCACAATATAATTATAAGGTTCCTTAACCAAACAAAGGGCTGAAAACCACTGGTCAATATCACCTATTCCACCTGTGTTGTGATTTACGGAACCCGCTTTGTTTGGTGCGTCACATTTTTGTACAATTAGTACAGATATGCAAGTGAAGTGAGCATTTATTTTGTGACAATAAATGTGTACGTAACATGGTTTACGTAACATGCGGGCTTCCTCTGGACTGTTCTGTTTTACAAACACACTGATATGAATAGCATTATGGGGAGATCAATATTTTAGATGTAACGGGTATCCCCCCCCCAATCGCAGATATAGTGTGGGGTGAAAGGGAACATACAATGTTACCAGGTGTGGTGCTTTACCTGTTGGCTTGCAGGAGGGCTGAGCTTCCGCCACGGGGAACCTGGGGCAATTATACTAGGGGTAATCACTTACATCGGTGCAGCGCCTCCACCTGCGATGGCTCCCACCAGAGAGGGAGTGGTTCCTCGCAGGACAATTACAATAATCACATACAACTGAAGGGGTAATAACTAATACTATTTACTGGTAACATAGGATAACACATATCATGACAATAACATAATAACCTGTGTCCCTCTCTACAGGAGACACTCACTGCGTCGCGCAGGACGCTTCCCCAACACCAGGTGATCCCACCCAGTGTCCATAGAAACTTCCACCCAATGTCCCGCACTCTTGCAGAGAGAGGCAATGGGTGACTGCGCAGTCACTGTTTATACTAAGGGCCCGTTGGTGCACTTGTGTATTAGATAGTACCTGCCGAGCACTCCCGTGCTCGGATCTCCAACTGGCTTCACAAAGGATCCGTAGTGTGATGGTTCCGTCTGATCCTACACCGGACTCCTTGCACGCGGACCGCCAGGGGCGATCCCAACCTGGAAACAGTCTCTGAGGACCCCAACTTGGATCCGAACCTCTTAGCAGGAACCGCAGCGTCCGCTGTGTCCCTATATCATCTACTCTACTGTGACAGGATCCCTAACATAGGGCCTGTCCCTACAGCACTAAGTGACACGCGCTATACTATAGGCCGTCCCTACAGCACAGCAACCTGTAATGGCTTTGGGGGAAACTCCTAGGGGTCTACAGGGGTTAATAACCTGCCCCACTCCCCTAATTCTTCCCAGTCCTGACTGTTACTAAACTAGTCCCAGCGCCTGCAGCAACAAGCTGTGACCCACTGGATGCTGGCAGCCAACGTGCTGCGCAACAAGGTGCCTGCCTGTCAGACCTCACAGCACTAACAGCCGTGACTCTGACAAGGCAGCACTACACCAAGGGTAGCGTCCCTATCTTGGGCCTCCCTCAGCACTTACCCACTAACCTAGTGGGGAGTTGGGGCCTACCTGGGGTGTGGGTACCTATCTGGGTGCAGGAGCTGCACTCGCTCCCCGCACCCTTCCTTCCCTCACAGCGCCCTGACTCCAACTGACGTTCCCTCCCAGCGCGCGAAATGTATCTTATCTCTCCCTTCCAAGTCATCCTTCAGCCCTATTGGCTCCCTGGTGTCACGTGGGGCATACAGAGGCTCATGGGACTTGTAGTCCCTGCTCAGAGCCTTCCCTGGTAGGCTAGGGCTTCGCGGGCTTTTCTGGCTCTCTTCTGCGCATGCGCGAGCTATATGGGGCTGCCTCACTATTTCCCTGCCTAGCCTTGCCCTCGCGCGACTTCGCCCTGACTCTGGGGCTCTACCTGCGCATGCGCGACCACTGCGCATGCTAAAGGGCAATGGCGGCGCCCTCGCCGCCCGGCTCCGGGATCGCTGGGAGTCCCGTGATGCGCGTGCGGCCTTGGCAACCGGCCGCACGCGTCCCCGGCAACCCCCGCTCCGGGACCTGACCACCCTCACCTCTGCGATCGCCGTGCGTGGCCGCCATTGGACTCGGCGGCACCCGCGATCGGACACGAGGTGAGGGGGGTGCTGCTGTGCCTGAGGGACCTGGCTACATCGACATATAATGATCCTTATAAAATGCAAGCTCTTTGGTACAGGTATTCCTCTTTATAACATTCAACTTTGTTTGATGCAGTTATACTGTAGATTCTTCTGTTGGAAAATCTATTTTGTAAAGCGATGCATGTATTTTGATGCGAAACAAATAGCATTATACATAAAGGACTCAGAAAACAAAACACAAGTAAACACTTTTCCTTTTTGGCACATTCCAGTTTTGTTTTTTTTCTGAGTCTCTTATGTGGGAAGAGCAGGCGAAAGACTAAACAGAGCAGATGAAAGTCATACAAATGAAATGTCAGGCAATGGGTTTCATTATGCAACTGTGTACTTAAAAAAAGAGACCCCTTTCCATACTAATGATTAGAAGTCTGTCTGTTCGCGAGGGACCCTGAGACACAAGGTTTTCCCCTAGGTAATGACAAATGACAGAAGCAATATAAATACAGCCAGCCGTTACAACACCCCTGCACTTTCAAATTGGATCTATAAGAAGGTTTCCAAATCTTTCTGTAGAGTAAAAAACGTCATATCCAAGAGTTTTCATGCAATCTACCATCTTTGTCCAGAAAGTCTATTTTCTAATGAAAATGCTTGTCATTAATTTGCCGAAATTGTAACTTCTTAGACGCGCTATTAGCATTCATAGAATAGGGCTGGGGTTTAATTTGTGGAATATTGTGTTATGCTTTAAAGCTACAGTATTTAAGATTACCAGTCCTCCCTGCAAGAAAGAAATGTTGACGGGGAAGATTGCTGTGCATGACTGGTGCTGTACTGGAGGGAAGCAATCCAAGTAGTGACGTAGGACTGTCATCTTTTACGATCAACTTAAAGTAAGTTTATAGTGTCCAGACATTATGTTACATGGCTGCACCTCCTACAATTCAGTTCTGAAATTACGAAAATAGAGGGGAAGAGAAGAATGATTTTCCCAAAACCGTTTTTGTGCCCCACACACATGGGAATCAAGGTTCTTATCCAGACAGAAGTAGTTTCACCAGCACTCTTCTAAATCATGGAGTCACATACAGAAGATAGATAGATAGATAGATAGATACGATAGATAGATAGATACGATAGATAGATAGATAGATAGATAGATAGATAGATAGATAGAATTAGATAGATAGATAGATAGATAGATAGATAGATAGATAGATAGATAGATAGAGTAGTAGGCCAGGCAGGCAGATGTGTAAGAGAGTCTTCTTGCTCTGGAAAAAGTGGTAGCTATAAAGATGGCATTGGCAAATTAGGGAACAGAAACGGCAAAATCAAAGTGGCTGTAAAATAGGGAATAGTCAGATGAAGCAGAATCTCACTTTTACAGGGACTAGATCAGGGGTGGCCAACTCCAGTGCTCAAGGGCCACGAACAGGTCAGGTTCTCGGGATATCCCTGCTTCAGTATTGGTGACTCAACAGTGGCTCAGTCGAAGCAAGGATATCCAGAAAACCTGACCTGTTGGTGGCTCTTGAGGATTGGAGTTGGCTACCCCTGGACTAGATGTGTGGTTTCAACAGGTGTACAGTATGATACACTTCTTCATTAATTTGAACATCTGTTCATTGAAAAAGATCGCTGAATAGGATGTTTTCCAACACTGTGATCTTGTGACATACTGTCATTTACCGTATTTTGAGGCAATATTAATCCCGCTAAAAGGTAAAATAACAGGTTGATGATACAATGATACAACGGTTTCCACTGGAGGGAGCAATACTTTTCATCCGAGGTGCAAAGAGCTATATACTGTACAATGCTGTTTGATTTGAGCTAATTCTATATTTTATGTAAGGAAGGAATGCATTCAGATTTCAGTGGTTAGAGCTAGCATTATAGGTGTTTCACTGTTTTCCATGAGCATGAATTGTGATAAATAATTTCACAAGGATTTCCTGCTTCCATTATTGGATTCCTTGAAATCCATCTGTCAAATTTGCCATAGACAAATGTTTTCTCACTACTTTTCGACGCTAAGGTAAGTGCCTTACACCAAAAAAACCTTATCCTAAGCCCTTACCCTAAAACCCCCTACCCAAATCCCTTACCCTACTGTATAACCTCCTACCCTAACTGCTAAAACCCCTTAAATTAACCAACCAACATCCTACCCTAACCGCTAAAATCCCTTAAATTAACCCCCCTATCCTGCTCAGCAGTAAAACTTAACTTCGGTGCGTCCGGTGGCTGAGGTTACAGTGGCGGATCTGCTGGGGCATAGGGTCCATGTGCGGGCGAACGCTGGTGGCCATTTGGTAGCGGCAAATAGGCCAAGACCAAATGTTCCATTCCGCTTCTAAAACCACATAGCTTTCTTAGTCAAGTGTATTGTACATCTGTGTGCCATGTAACTCCCCCCCAACACCTCCTACTGACTCTCCCCAAGGTGCATGCTGGGGCATGTAACTCCTCCCCAACTCCTCCTACTGACTCTCCCCAAGGTGCATGCTGGGACAGACGCAGAATGTGATGCATCTCCTTATAATCTGTGCACCATGTAGCTCCTCCCCAACTCCTCCGACTGACTCTCCCTAAGGTGCATGCTGGGACAGAGACGCCCACTGTGATACATCTCATTATAATCTGTGCACCATGTAACTCCTCCCCAAGGTGCATGCTGGGTCAGAGACGCAGAATGTGATGCATCTCCTTATAATCTGTGCACCATGTAACTTCTCCCCAACTCCTCCTACAGACTCTCCCCAAGGTGCATGATGGGACAGAGACGCCGACTGTGATACATCTCATTATAATCTGTGCACTATGTAACTCCTCCCCAAGGTGCATGCTGGGTCAGAGACGCAGAATGTGATGCATCTCCTTATAATCTGTGCACCATGTAACTCCCCCCCAACTCCTCCTACTGACTCTCCCCAAGGTGCATGATGGGACATAGACGCCGACTGTGATACATCTCATTATAATCTGTGCACCATGTAACTCCCACCAACTCATCCTACTGACTCTCCCCAAGGTGCATGCTGGGTCAGAGACGCAGAATGTGATGCATCTCCTTATAATCTGTGCACCATGTAACT